>NC_139347.1:63468752-63511252 GCF_055883805.1 Amblyomma maculatum | reverse complement strand
ATGAGAGCTATTAGCGCTCCTACGCCGTAGCCTTAAACGTGGAACCTAAGCAACCCACGAATTTTTCAGTACGCCTGAAAACCATTGAGGTTTGCCACTCCATGGTTCGCTCCATAAGCGAGGCTCCATCTCGCGGTCTTGCCTTCGGAGAGCTCGGCTTCTCCGCTCATACTTCTGCGCCTTCTGTAAGGACTGACGGGTCGTAAGTTAGATAGGCAGCTTGGATCGCTCACCCCCCCCCCCCCCCCCCCCCCCCGGCACCCACATCTCTAGTGATTTCACAAAGCTTTCGAAGCGGTTCAACTGCCCCGTAAGCCAGCCATCACCACACTGTAGATCGGCAGCTGCGGGAAACTGCGAAACAAAACTCGTGTTTTTGTTTGTTTGTTTTTTATGTTAAGCAAGAAATTGTTGTAGCGTACGTTTTTTAACCAGCTTTATTTTCATCTGAAATTTTGCAACCCAGCAATATGTTAGCAAATTTTATCACATACGCTTGTGTGATAATATTAGGGTATTAGGGACGCATGCCTTTGCCACATATGATATATATTATTAAACAAGGAATGCAGTAGTTCTTGCGTCCAGAAATGTTGGGAGCTTGTTTCAAGAATTTTACCATGTTTCAAAAAAAAGAGAAAGAGACAGAGTGTTTAGCATTGTTTTTTTCTTCTTTTTCTTTAGCTTCTTCTTAAGAGACAGACGCGAGTTGAAAATAATCTTCCGAGAGCAACTCGACACAGCTACATTAGGAACGAAGGAACGCCACCCATCAGCGGAGGCTATCTTATTGATTCCAGATTAAACTAAGCTAATTTTTTTTTTTTCACGTGGAAGCTCGATCTATGTCTCTTTTCAGTTTAATTGTTTGTAAATGTCAGTCATTTATATCCCATATTAAAAACAAATAATTCACAGTAAAGATAATGCGCAGTGTTTAGCTGTTCAAATATCTGGAATATCGCCCTTGTTCTTACCCCTTCGTTGTATATGTATCAATCTACTGGAGCATGTTTAAAGCTTTCTAATCGATAAATACATTGCCACAGCAAGCATACTCTTACTGCATCATCTGCCAGTTAGGGGCAGTAGAACAACTGCCAACCGGTGTACTGACCAATACATCACAATGCTTTATCGATATACTCATACCAAAACATTAAGGAATTTGTAGCTTTTTCCGGCATTTCATCGCACTAAACATGCAAATTGCTCACATCATTACAATACTTCAATCAGAGAAGAATCAAATCATTACCTGCTCTAATCACACCTAAACAAGGAGGAGGTGTAGGCTTCGCAGTCTCTTGACACTCTGTCCTCTCCCACCAGCTCGGCTACGATTTTTTTTAGTTTGCTTTAATGGATAGGTTAAGTAAGGGGCAGATTACTGATAGTATATTCTTAAAACGCAGCCAAGCAGCTTCAAAAGGAAAGCTTTTCCAAATCATTAAAAGCTAAATGGAGTCAGCCTGGCCGTCTGATAAAATCTGGCTATCGCCATATCAGGTTCGTCAATAAATAAATCACGTGAAAATTTTGGTATCACTTTATTACTAAAAGAAACGTGAATAAATATTTTGTGAAAATGCTTGCATGAATGACTGCCTACCTTTGTCAAGAGTAGATTCTTTGCTGGGGAGATTCTGTGAATATCTTTGAACCTGGTCGTAGCAGTGCAGTGCTTGAGTCGAAAGAAATGAACCCTGACATGGAGTCCTTTAGGAAAGCACAGCCAAAAGTAGAGAAATCGAGCCCTTTCTAGACGGCATTTAGGGACGATGCAATTGCGCTATAGTTTGTTGCTAAAACGGACCAAACATTCGCGGCCCCCGCGTGTAATGATTCGTGAAAGCTGGCTTCTACTGCATTTTGAGTACCGCGGATAATTAGTGCCCTCTTACAATGCTCTTCTTGTGGGCATTGCTGTTTGCGACAACTGACGTAGTTGCCAAAGTGGTGCAGAAAAATGCGACGGCTGCAGCGCAAGTGCAAAGAAACAGGAGCGCTCATTAGGGCCGACAGCAGTGCTGCTTGCGGGATTCCAGACCCGGCAGCTGACCGAGATCTCGCCACAGATAGCAATGTGTATGACAAGGAAAGGTTTCATTGAATGGTGGAAATATACCGAAAGCTTGTTTATGTGGAAGCCAAGCCTTGTTTATTAAACAGTGTGTAAATTAACCGCTGATTGGAAACACGTCATCATGCGGACCTTTTAAGCGGTATATATACGTTTGTACCTAGTCTTCAGTTCGAAAAAAGCCTATTTAAATCACTTTAAGCACCTTCCACATTACCGTTAGCTCACCGGCACGCCTGTGGCTGTAGCCTACGTTCCACAAATTAACTGCAAATGTTCCAAGACTGTGATGCGTCTGATCTATTTGCCCTGTCTCGTAATCAAAGCCAGCTTAAGCTAACATTCGAGGAGAAAGGCAACGGCCGACACTGAACAACAAACACTGAAGTACAAAGCCAAGCCATTCGTCTACACGGTGACTTTTTATATCTCACTTACGTGCACTTTTCCTGACTATTACTACGCTTCCGCAAGACCAACTTGAGCATCCAACGATATAAACACGAATTTCAAGCATGCCGGTGTACGAGACTGCTCAGTAACGGGGAGCTTCACGGAAAATAACTGCCAGGAATCAGCGGAAAAACACGTCAATAGCGTACTAAGTAATAAAAAGCGAATTCTTTCCGACGTATTCCTTAAACGGCCTGCTCAGTGTTCTCTAAAAGCGGCGAGTTTTGTGCGTGGCCGCTGTGTGGACTAGATTCCTGTTTGCTTGGCGGTGGGAATGTTATCTGTAAAAACGTGGATGTCTCTCTGCCCACTTTTCGGGTAGGAAAGCACCGGTATCTTGTGGAGATAAAACCTGCACTATGACAACAATGGACGTTGGTGTTTTGGTGGGCTCAGTGAGGCGTGCCGAGTTGTCAAGCCATTGAGCGATATCAGAATGACGTTGTTCACCCAGCAAGCAGCCTGTCGGTGAGTGTCTGCTTCATTTCTACTTTTCAGAGCTAAGCAGCTCTTTAGACATAAATTGGAAAAACCAAGATAGCCTCTGTGTTGGCCGTGATAAATACGACATTCTATTTAAACAATGCACAAAATGTGTATTCACGTGTAACTTGAGTGTCTGCTTCATTTCTACTTTTCAGGACTAAGCACTCTAGTCAGAAGTCTAAACAAATAAGAGAGCCTAGGCGTGTTGGCCGTGATAAATACTAAATTCACTCTAAACACTGCACAAAATGTGTATTAACTTATAACTTGGTCAGAGCAGTGTTCTTATTGCAAGTACATTTTCCTGTACAGCTGTATAATAATGTCCTTTTATTCCGAATTAATGTTGCTCTAGAGATATGCCTTTGTGATAACAGAATCATTCCGAAAACAATGTTATTCATTGGCTAAACGCGTCTAAACTGCGTGGTTTCAACATCGAGCCGCGCATCCGACACAACTCTGGAAAGGTAAATTAATCAGGCATATGAACGTAAACATTTATGTCATCTTTAATATGTAAGTTAAAGCGCCGATTACGAGAGGTTTTGCTGCTTATTAGACAGCACCGCCTGCAGCGAAGGATAAATAAAACTAATAGTACTATACGCGAACCTTCCAAGCTAATAATTACCACTCCGGCATCTTCTCCGGGTGCAAAAACTTGTTCGACTAGGCCTTTCGTCAAGCCCTCTTCATCCATAAACCAATCTAAGAACTCGTAGCTGTCGTAGCCATCCGCCAGCAATTAGCGACCTCCTTCTTGCAAAGCCCGTAGCGGCCAGCTCTCTTCCCAATGCCCTAATGATGGTGCTTGATAGCACAGCAGCAGAGACGACTTGCGGGTAACACGGAAGAAACAGGCAAGCAGCTTATGGCATGTTTATCGGTTTATTCGCCTCGGTTCCTGTCCGAACGAGATGTAAGCCCAGAAAATGAGCGAAATTGTCGTTGCGGCGAGCTGAGGCAAGATCTCTCTGGAGGTGCCTTTCGGACAGAAGCGTAGGTGTCCCCAACGGGGAGCGCGAAGGGGATCTTATCGAAAAAGGCATCGAGCAACTCGTTTATCTGGACACGCGGGACGAGATCAGAGACTGGGGATGATGCCTTCACGCTTCCTGAGCAAAGGGGTTGTTATTTTCACAAGGACCACTGGTAAGGCGTCACCAGTGCGAGAGACATGTGAACATGTGACGATTTCGCCATGCTACTCTTTAAAGGCATGAACGAAGCCTCTCATATTCGCTCTTCAGGAAATGAAAACACAAGCGGGCTGGAGTCCTCGCTCGCATATGTGTACAGTCCAAAGTGGTACGAGTGAGGGAGAAATGGTAGAGCTATCATTAGTGGTTTACGAGTCAGTCATCGTGAGCTAAAAGAGAGCTGCGCATGCTAATCTGGTGAAATAGCGACGGCAAAGCGATGATTCAACGTCCTACACTCGTTGCCGTAAACACACGGGCATCCGGCTTCACTGCGAGGTACCGCTCTTCCGACGAAGAGATGATGCTGCTTGTCCTTGTACCGTTGCGGCAACTCTGTACCTTCGACTTGGCTGTCCTGCGTGAAACACACGGTGAACCTCTTTGTGGCACCATAAATTAGAAGTAGACATGGTCTTCGAAGTAAGGTGTTTGTGTGGGCGTTTACAAAAACCGTCCCCTTTCCCGCTTTGCGACAGCGAGTTTGGGAGAAGGTGCACACTCGTCGAGTGGGAGAGGGTCCCACGCATTGCTCTGCTGCCTTTCTCGGCCGTGTTACAAGCGGAGTATGGGGGAGAGGGAAGTGAGCACTTTCAGGGGATGGCGTCTGGTAGAGCTAAAACAATAAGCTGTTCCTGCCCGCAACGCTAACGAAGAATTTCTCCTTTTTTTTCTGTATTTTTTTTTCTTCTGTTTCATGACTTAATTTCCACTTGCCTCACTGTTTGTTCCACCCACTTAAAACTTCAGAGATGCAGCTTCATTCTGAAAAATACACGTATGATTTAGCTCGCGGCTAATACCTACTATCGACCACTAGAGCAGTTAGTCCTGATTTTATGTGGTTTAAAGGACCGTGTTGTTGGTATAGTTAGTTTTGATATAAAAATAGCAGAAATACTAAAGAAATTCAAATAAGAAACACGTGCGACGATTGACAGGTCATTTGTGTAAGTATTTGCTCTACTTTCTGATTTCTGTGGTTTACATTGACTTCCCATTGGTTTCCTTGATTCGAACTGGCGTACCTTGGTTCGCATATCGTACGAAGTAAGCTCTCAAGCTAGCAGGAGCGGCACAGACAGAAAAGCCTCATTCTAACTAAGCCGTACGAGTGGGCCTACATCGCCTGGTAGTAGCGTGATTGACTCGGCATCACAAAGGTATTGATGGGCTTGATTTCCATCCCAAATTTGCCGTACGAATAGCGGATCCTGCCAACATGGCCATGTCAGGTGATCTCGTGACGTCACGCTAACAGGCCACCAATCAATTCCCGGCCATGTCAATTGCCAACTACCATCTCCCAGAGACATTTTCGTGGGGAATACCGCTATAACAAAGAGACTGACGGACGAACAGGCAGCGGCTTTTCGGTGAAGTGGAAGCGCTAATGATAAAACAATAAAAATTGGTACACACCCGGGGAGAGATAGTTAAAAAAGTTATAGAGGTGCACCCCGATCTATTGCGCTTACGGTTTCGAATTGATTACATCGCTTTTACCCTACTAATCTCCTCGTAAATGGGTCTGCGAAAGCAGTTTTCTGCATATGCGGGCTATTTTCTTTTTTCTTCCTCTTGCTTTAGTTTCAGACAGGCTCATCTGAAAAACATGCATAACCCTTCCTCCTACCTGTGTTGCATGTACGCAGCACGCGCTGCGCATGATTACGTGTGCACTAATAAACAACATGTGGATGTCAACCGGTAGAGCTTTGGGGCATACGTGTTCAAAACGTTTTGCTGTGACATGCAGCATCTTTCTTGTGAATGTGGGCAATAGCAGCCTGCGATCTCCAAAATGCGTTTCTATATACAACACGACCGAATTGCACCCGCATTCTCAACGCGCTATATTTCAGGAATAACCCAATAAAATTTATGCTAATTCAATGAGTCGGTACGTGTGAAACTTGTATCACGAGCCATAAGGCACGCCTCCGTATATAGTTCCGTATTGGTTTCGACCATCTATGCATCTCTGCCGCTCACAAAACTATCACTAAACTTTGTTTTTAGACTTATAGTCTATAGTTTATGGTTTGTAGGGCTTAAATTTTCAAAGTATTCAGGCTATGAAGTACGCCGTAAGAGGGCTGTGGATAATTTTGACCATCAAGGGCTATTTAACTTGAACTGGTATCACAGAGTACATAGGAACCTTGCGATTCGCCTCCATCGAAACCCTATCATAGTGGCTGGGTTCGAACCTGGATCAGCCGGCATAGTAGTTGAGTGTCCTAACTATTGATCCACAACAGCGGGATGTGCCCTTGCGCAAGCGTTTGTACACTTGCAGTTAGCGTCAATCTTACGTTCCCTTCGATGTTTCCCCCAAACCCGCTGAATATAAGTAGACCAATGTCTTTTCATTTTTCCTCTATCGCAAAGGGGCCGCATTGGCCACGATAGAAAAAAGAAATTTTCGGCCCCAGCACGCGCATGCTATTATCACTGAACCAGCAAGTGGAGTGCAGCGCGCATTACATGCAAAGTGAGAAAGAAAATTACTGATATGTGAGAGGAAACTTGAACACGATCAAATATTTATCTTCATAGTTTCATGTTCCCCATTTAACGGACTAAAAGTTTCATGAGAGTGCAAAATGCCAAAGTTGTTATGGCGACAGGCTTTCCTTCGAAGCCTCCAAAGAATTTCATCAGATGCAATTAGGCTGACGTACGTACTTCAACTGAAGATACACATCTAATTTGTTAAAAAACAATTAAGCGAAACTTCACTTGAACGAACGAAATTCAAAGGCCCTGAGGAAAAAGTATGTTAAAATGAAAGTTCGCTGAGTTGAAATAAGTGCGTGCAAGATTGTTCTCATTAGCTTCAAGAAACATTGGGTGTCCAGGTCATATCTCAACCCAATCAATGTCACTGCGCTCACTTGCACACAAAATGCAGTAACATCTTGCAGGCCTTTCGAACATAGGTCTGCAGTGCTCTTGAACTCAATCATTGTATGCTATATCCCGTGAATCTTATCCGGCACAACGGTCTGCTTGGCAGCAAAAGCCTTCATTTTCTCCAGGCAGATGAATGCTTCAGCAGATCATGGTTAACCAGCATGCATATATACGCCTTTTTTGAAGTTAAAAGCCTAGCAGGGCGCATGTTCTCGCTATGGCTGGCATTGACTGTGGAGCCAATTAAGCCTGCAAAGCCAGCTATGGATTCTGCTGGCTACAAGCCAATTCAGTTTACAAGTATATGACGGTCACTTTTCTTCACGTGGAAATAAAACGTGGTTCTCAGCGTAAAATATGTCACAAAAAGTGCGAGTTGTGCTTGTTGAAGTGCTCAATATGACGTGGGTGACACTGGATGACGCCGCGGAAAATATTTGTAGAACAGAAATGAGCAATAACTATTTATGTAAAATGAAGGGTGTTTGCATAGCGTTGAATGGAGCTTCGGTGGGGGGATTTGATAAAGTTCGTAAAACTGAATACTTTGTTTAAGTGACGTTCGTTCAAGTGATATTCCACGTATGAGGTGTTATTTTCAACGGTAGATCTGGAAATCACAGCAAACTCCTCATAACAAAGCTGCCCATAGGCTAAAACAAAAAAAAAAAAAAGCAACGCACATCTTCAGAGGACCCTCGTCCCTGGCTTCTAGACGGAGGCAGCACGCATTCGATGTTTAAGCCGACACTGGAATGTCGGTTTAAGCGTATACTTGTAAACCGCTGGTCGCCGGAGTTGCACTCGTTAGATGCCTCTAATGAGACAGAGAACGCCTAGCCTCCGTCTCGGGCCAGAGCGCTGCAGCTGAAACAGCGTTGGCCCGAGTTCTATAGGGGCGTCTGTCCGCCGATCGCAATTGGGCGGTTCAAGGCGAGCAAGAGTACAGCCACTACCGGCGTTGCTGTGCGCCGATATAACGTTGCATCAAAAAAAAAAAAAAAAGAACTCCGGGAGAAATAAAAGGTCGCAGCTACCAGTGCTTGTAACGTACGCAGCATGCATTGTGTAGTAACAATGAGGATGATTTAGAACCGGAGGGAATTTTCGAGCACGGCTACACAAGATCTCCTAACCCATTATTTTTCACTAGAGTCGCTGCGACCTGCTGCAATAAAGAAAATCCCTGTGTAATAGCTTGACTTATTTTCAGGTTACATGAGTGCCTATTAAGTATATTTGTAGGAACTAATGGGTACAAAATAGCGCCTTTATTACTTTATTCTGCCAGGGCTCATATTTCAGAAAATGCAAAGCAATTCTAATGACCTCGTATTTGTCATCGCCAGTGTTGGTGTTTAAATATATTAAACTTTATACCTAAATGCATAGTATTTGGTTTCGAATAGGTTGCTTGAGCTCAAACAACCGGCACGTAACGTCGGTTGGGTTTGGTTTTGGGGTTAGCGTCCCGAAGCGACTCAGGCTATGAGAGACGCTGTAGTGGAGGACTTCGGAAATTTCGGCCACCTGGGGTTCTTTAACGTGCACTGACATCGCACAGCACACGGGCGTCTTGCTTTTCGCTTCCACCGAAAAGCTTGGGATTCGATCCCGCGCCCTTGGGAACAGTGGTCGAGCACCCTAACCACTGCGCCACCCCGGCGAAACGTAACGTTGTCCTGCCGCATTATGGCAAATGCCCATTGTACATTGAGGCAAATGCCAATGACAATATGTCTTCGATAATTCGAGTTGTACACCTCTATGTTCGCAAGACGTTTTTATTTGTCGCGGACATAACTGCGCTTTTCAGCTACATTTGCGTGTGAGATTGCGTCGCCTGCCACTCCACGGGCGCTGTGGCTGGATACCGCTTCGTTTTTACAAGGCAGCATTCCGACTTGACCGGCCGCTTGTTATCGCGTCAAGGCAAGGCCACCGGGTCTCTGGGACTAATGTGGCCGATGGTGGTTACACCGAAACCCTTCGCCCTGAGCCCCCAGGGATCAAAAAAGTGGTGGGCGCGCCGTGCCCGGAAAATTAATCGCCGAGCATCTCCTCGCTCCATCCGCGCAGATCCCTCGGCGGGAGCAGTGCGGCCGCGTTGTTTTGACGTTCCGTCTATTGGATGGCCGGATTAGGAGCCAGAGGATTTGTGAACACGGCTCTACTGGGCAGACTGAGGAGATAAACCCACAAACTTCATTTGCCGTCCGTCCCTTCCCCCACACTCCAATTTTCTATATTTTCCTCCGATACACTATTGGTGATAAGGCCAGCATTCCCCTGACATCTGTTTTACGCAGACAAGTATCGCTATTTTTTTTTTGCTTCTTATTAACCAGTTAATCACCTCTCCTTCAGAAGCGCCTAAACAGCCCTCAAGAAATACATCACATATGGGAGTACATTGAAGGATGCATAAATAGGTTTCACCGAAACTGCTCACTTTACAAAGCAGTGATTATCACCCGAAAATGGCAATCTGGCAGTCCATCTCTAAAAAAAAAAAAATCGTTGTTTTAATTTTGACGCACAGCAGCAAATTGTTACTCATAACAATGCACTGTTTGTTGCCTGCGAGCTCAATTCACAGTCGGATTTTGATTAATTTAGTGATGAGCACTACCGGGTGCGGTGAGCACTACCAAGTTCCATCGTGCGTATGGAACTTTTGTTGTTGTTTTTTTCGAGCGCCTTTAATAGAAGCGCAATAGGTACCAGTTGTCCTATGATAACATGGTGAAAACGCGATTTGAGTCTGTACCTAACTGACTTCTCCAAAATGTATACCAGAAATTTTTAACATTATTTGAGGCAGTTTTTGACATAAAGTTAAGCATTATGTATGCCTTTACGATTTCATTCAATGTATCCGCAAACGTTTCCTCAGCAGGCTTCTATCTCTGTTGCTATCAATTTTCAAAAGGGTGCCCCATTGGTGTTATGGCAGACTCATCATAAGATAATTTCTATTAAATATGGTCATAAACAGAATCTTACCATGCTCAACAGTTGCTTCAAAATTAATGTCAAGAACACGATTAGTTTATTATGACATATTTGGTTAGGGTGCTTGAATTCTGTGCCCACGTACGCGGGATTGAATCCCGGCTGCGGTGGCCGGCTTTCGATGAAGGCGAAAATCAAGGCGCCCTGTCTACTGTGCAATGTCAGTGCGAGCTCAAGAACCTCAGGTGGTTGAATTTTCCGGAGTCCTCTATTACGGCGTCTCTCAAAGCTTGAGTCGCCTTGGAAGGTCAAACCGCATATACCAAACCATATTCGTCTATTTGCTGTGAGCGCTAAACAAAAAAAAATTTATAAGCATTTTTAGTTCCCAAAAGTTGGAAGCTTAGAAGATGCCCATCAACAAGTGCAAAACAGTATCTTATAATTTGTCATAGCTTTTCACAATTTAAAGGTGTCTCAGGATCCCGAACCTTAAGTCTATCTTGTGCCTGTTGAATTAGCAGGCTCTGACGACGACACAGCATTATGACTAAGAGGGGGGAGGAAAAAATTACAAGATTGCACTTAGCTTCACTTAAGAGCTTGATGGCGAAAACCTTTTCGCGTCCTTCTCTCCTTCCTCTTCTATCTACGTCTTGTCTTCTTCCTCTCTCTTGCGTGCTTGTATACGTATTATAATGTCATTACTTACTTTCATTTGACCTCAACGTCAGAACCTGTTGCGATGTCTTTACCGGGGAAATTATGTTGACGTCAATATCTATTGCGACATCTCGCTGGCACATCTCGCAAACACATCTCGCGGAATCTCGCGGGCATATCTCGCAGACGCGAGATGTGCACCATGAGGCTTTTGTCTTAAAACAGTCGCCATGAAAACACACGGTGCGTGACCACTGGGCAGAATTTATAACTAGCCAGCAGCATTCCTTACTTTGCTCCTTCTGCTCACTAGCACGATCACACGCCTGTTTAAAAACTGGTTTACATTTAAAGGGGGCAATTATAATAAGCATGACAGTTAATTGTTTCTTCAACGAATTTAAACTACACCTCTCTGCTAGCAGTTTTCCTGGCACCTAAAGTGTCGCTACTTTACGTTAGTTCAGAAAAGTTTTGGTAAGTATTGATCAAATCGGTTGCCGAAGTGTGTCTGAATTGTCTGTGATATTGTAAGTTACCTGAGAGGTGTATTATGAATTATTTGTACTTCGGAACTAGCTGAAGAAACACCCACCAACCTAACCATGTCACGAAACTTATTTAAATCAGTTTTCTACACCCTTAATAAATAATAAAAAAAAAAATCAGTTTTGACCCACAAACATGCGAACCCATACGTGCAGTATCTTGGAGCCCTTTTGCAAATGAAATCGTTTTTTTTTTTCTTTACCAGGATGCGAAGTAACTAGAACAAGCTTAAAATACACGTGGCACGTTTACAACGGATTCTACCGATTTACATGCATAATTTGCTAACAAAGTAATTTTGTTTATCAGAGGCTCGTCTACAGTTTGGACAAGTATTGTTCCAGAACTATACACATATATAAGGCCCTCCGCGGTTATTCACAGGGATTTCCTATTTACTGACGACGTAACAAAGAAATGCTTGGCACGCCTTTTGAATTCACATATGACTGAGGATCATGTTAAGGCTTCTACAATCATTATAGACGGCACCTTTTGTCATTATTCATCTCTCACACGAATATTAAGAATACTGCGCAGTAGGCATAATTCTATAAATAAATTCTCCTCAAAATACTTTCTTCTTTCTTTTTTCGCATTCACAAAACCTGCAGGTATAATTTTCCTTACTAGCCGTTTCAGATCCACCCTGTGCGCTTATTGTTATTAGACGCCATTTCCTTGTGTCGTTTTCCGGCTTAGCCATGCTTGGAAAGGTCACTCGTCCTCAGTTCAAAATGTCGTCACGTATTCATATGATGCAGTATATATGTTATTGTTGTGGACTTGCAGTCTTTCATTAAAAGTTTAGGCATCGCATTTTAGAAAAACAAAGCTCGCTCTGGGATATTTGCGACTATATTACACTCCATTATTAAAAAAATCAAATTCAGTCTAGCACGTCTCTTCATATTTGGTGGGAAAATATAGCTCCTATAAGCGTACAAACACAACATCATAGCATTTTCTATTCTCTTTCAAAAGCCACTTATCATTTTTATTCATATGTACCTAGCGCTGTAACTCGCTGTGTTATTAAGCGGACACACCATATATTTCTAGCTTCGAGCAATTTCATTTCTGACTTTATCTTCACTTTGCTGTCAGTGGTTGAGCTTATTGCGTTTGTCGTATTATTTCAAAGACATGTTAGTCGCACCACAATTCCTTTTTGATAACCTCTACTTTGAAATCATTTTCGCAGACTCTCAACCAAAGTTTATCCCTCACAATATTTAGCTAAAAGGAAAAGTAATGAATTTGAAGCATGTTCATTCACCCGGTTTGTGGATTTCATCCCAATTAACTTCACATTTGGGCGAGCGTAAGGATTCCATATAAAACAGTGCAATGGAGTCAGCTATCAAGAGGTCTGCAAAGAGAAAGTTGTGGTCTAAACCATGCTATGCCTTGTTTACCCAACTGCACGAATGCATTCATGCTATTCAATGTTTCTCTCCCGACACCTATGCATGGAACTACATGAGGAAGGTTGTCAATGAAGTATCCTTTATGCTCTTTTTCTTTCACGTCTCTTGAAAGGAAGCCCGCGGCAACAGCAATGATACAGCGCAGGGTTATTCAAATGTGTTTCGGAGTCCATGAAATCGACGGTCACAAAAAGGGGAGAACGGTGACGCAGTAGCATTGGCCTGGCTAGGCGCATTTTTACAGGGTTAAAAGCACGGAGGTTCAAACCTGACTTCAGTTTCTCAAAGCGAAACAAACACGAGAAGACTGTGGAAATGGAGGGCGGGCGAGAGAGAGAGAGAGAGCTCTACGGCATCACGGCGTCTATTGATACCGACATCGGTGAAACTCGAGCTTTGGATGCACTGCTGCTGATGGTGGGGAAAGCATTTGATGGAAAAAATGAAAGTGCAGGCCAAAAATAGCCCTTTGCATGAGTGGAGTCTAGTTCGAGACCCCGCTGGACAAAGCCGCCGTCCTTGCCCGTTTGGCCAGAGCCCGTTGGGACTCTAGCGATGAGCAACTGAGCAGGGCTGCCTCCCATGCCTCCCTGGTGGGAGAAGGGGTAGAGGGAAAGGAAGAATTTTCTGACGTGCCTACATCATATGGTAGACATCACAAGTCTCCCCACAGTGTGGGCCCTGCCAATCTATTTTTTTACCGAAATGCCTTACTATTGCAGAACGCAACAAAGTGTTGTTCTATAGACGCCTCAGGGTTCGTTTGTTCGCCCTACTCAGCTCCTTTGCTGGAGTTGGGTAAAGGTTACGTTGTTCGCTATAATCAATAAGAATTTCGGGAAACCGCATAAGCGGTTGTCTTGGTCGGACGAATATGGGTCAGGAGCCTGTTAAGTAACCGCTCGGACAGCCATGTAAGCGGCTTCGTTGCCTCGCAGACCTTTGTGGCCCAGAAATGCGTTTGGGAGAGAGGATGGAGGAGAAACGAAGAGGCGTCCGTGTGCTGTGCGATGTCAGCGTACGTCAGCGTACTAATTATTGATCCCAGCACACACTTCCGCCCAGGCAACAAGGTGGCTCACGCTTTAGCCCAATATCACTACTTCCGGGCAAACACGGAGCCGCCCGACTGCCAGAAGATGGACGAATCCTTGCAAACCTATAAATAAATCGTCAAACTTTATAGATTAGAAAGACGTCTGATGCCACCACCAGATCGTAGCTTAAAGGGGTCATGTCATGGACATCCAATATATTGCAGTTGTGCAGTCTGGCAGATTATACTAGACCTTATTATTTTATTTCTAAAATTTGACAGCCCTAGACGCATTTTTTATTTCAAAAGAAATTACTGAAGTTGAGACAACGAAGTTACTCCCACCGACAGCGACCGCCATGTTGAGACGACTGGTGACGTCACAGACTGACTCCGCGTCCTCTGCTACTGCTGAGATTGTTGTAATCTTGCGGCACCCTGTGTTTTCATAATGCGGCTGGGGCCAGACTTGGGTCTGGCAACGAGCAGCGTAAACGATAGGGGTATTGGGTGCCTTGTAACATGCCGTACCTTATACACTATACGCTGTTGCGCTGTCGGGTGGTACTCGTAGATTGTACAAAAGCGCCGTCGGACGGCCCTTAATGCGCTTTGTATGCGTTGATTTTGAGACGTGTTTCAGTGTACAGTGTGCATGTTGTTCGAGCGGGCCAGCTCATGCGGCTTTCGCGCTCGGGCGCCGATATGCTTCTGAATACTGCCCACAGGCGCCGCGCTCTTGCCTAGGTTAAAAGCACTAACAGAGATCGGAAAGCAGATTGCGGTAACCGCGGTTAGTGGCATTAGTGCTGTTTGGTCCACCACATCGGCTTCGCGTAACCACGGTTGACGCTGCTCGTGCACAGAATATGCAGCTTTTTTTTTTCTTTATTGCCTGACTTTTGCAAGACAACACAAACACACACAAGACATTGATATAATAAGCCTGTCAAGGGCTGGCTTCGTCGTTCTAAATTCCTTTAGATCCATCAAAGGTTCTACCAGTAGACGCGGTGTCAGTATAATGCTGTCACCGGCTCCGCCGCTGTCCAGATCAGCAAGCTGTTTAGGAAGAAACGAAAATACTTTTCGGGTTCAAAGCCCTTTCAAGGGCTTTGAACCCTGCGTATGGGAGTGTATATGGCGACTCAGGCTATGAGAGACGCCGTAGTGGAGGACCTTGGTAATTTCAAACACCTGGGGTTCTTTAACGTGCACTGACATTACACAGCACACGGGCGCCTAGCTTTTCGCCTAGTCCCGGATCCCTGAGCACAGTAGTCGAGCGCCCTAACCACTGCATTACCACGGCGAACAAGGTCAACTGGTTCAACAGAGGGAAGTTTTGGACCAGTTGGTCTGACATTGTGGAAGAAAAAGAACCACGACCGAAACAGGATGAAGAGAATTGGACAGGACCGCTCGTCCTGTCCAATTCTCGCCTTCGTCCTGTTTCGGTTGTGGTTCCTTTTCTTCCACAACAAGGTCAACTGAGATTGATTCTAAGTCTAAAGTGGCCTCTAAAAATTAGCGCAGATTACACCCTCTTGTAAGACTGATGACAAAGCAGTGCTGTTCGCGTTTGGTTCGACTGTTATCCGTGGTAATACTTCGAGATTCGTCATTTCTATTTGTTGTCGTCGGCGGAGAGGTGTCACTGTCCCCCAAACTGAAACTCTACTGATTCCTGCTTTATTGCGTCTGCTTATGTAGGCTGTGTGCTGCGGCATTCGAGGAAGCACCAAGTGAAAGGCGCAGCACAGACGCCTAGATCAGATGCCCGTCGAGTTCAGCTTCGAATATGAGGGATTGATTGATTGATTAAAACATTATTTGTGCTGCGGCACTACTACCCGCATTTTCTCAAAAACACGATGTCTGAAGCCAATTTGACCTTTGACCTTTTCAAGAGACTTCAGGTGTCCGCAGAAAAAAGCGTGAGAGATATACTGCGCCTTTCCTTTCCTATAAAACCATTATAAAACGAGAGTTGTCTTTGATGCGTTCAACGGAACGCTGGTTATGTTCGACAAGGAGCGACTGTCTGCAGCAGCAACACTCAGGCTTTGGCATTTCTCCACTGCAGATTCTGCCGTGCTTTCGAAACTTTTAGTGCTGCAGCACACATGAAATGTGTTGTCTGGAAGCATGGTCGCCTGATTAACACAGCACAATAACGTTTAATAATTGAGACACAGCAAACACAATCCTTTCAAAATGTGTTTCTGCTCCATGATATTCCGTGATCAACTGAGTAAACCATCTGCACTTGTTTCCACCGATTTGGAAGGAAACCTCCGCTGCCTCGTGCAGACAGAGAAGAAAATAGGGAAGAAAGAAAAGGAAGAGGAAGAGAAAAACGAGCGCTGCAACAACAGCCGTCCTCCACCACCAAAACGGTGGCGGGTGCAATGACGGCCTACAACAGATAAACATCCTGTGGCAGGCTAGACCCCGCCGCAAGCGGCGGTGACCTACCTGTCCCAGCCCCATCAGGGGAGTACGTCGATGTCAGTGCGCGTTGTCAGTGCGCGTTGTCAGTGCGCGTTGTCAGTGCGCGTTAAAGATCCCCAGGTTGTCGAAATCATTTCGTAGCCCTCCACTACGGCACCTCTTTCTCTCTTTCCACTTTCATTCCCACCTTCGTGTCTTCCCTTACGGCGTGGTTCAGGTGTCCACAGAAACAAGTGTGACAGATACTGCGACTTTCCTTTCCTGTGAACCAATTATTATTATTATTATTATTATTATTATTATTATTATTATTATTATTATTATTATTATTATTATTATTATTATTATTATTATTATTATTATTATTATTATTATTATTATTATTATTATCATTATTATTATTATTACTAATAATAATAATACTCTCTTCTAACCCAATTTAGGAAATTATATTCCTGCGTTGTGATTTGTTAATGTGAGCTCGCAGTATCATTCAGTGAGGAAGACTGCAGAAGTGGGAATTAACAAAGAACATCATTTTCGCTACATTACAACGCTATAATCCTAATCTTGTGTTCGCCATATTATCCACTCTAATACTTTAGTTACTGAGTCATAATTACTGTGTCGGTCATTTTCTGTATGCCAAAACATCAAAGCGAGGTATGGAGCAGCACAATTCTCTTTCATTCCTCGCGTCGGTCCGGAATTGGCACCAAACCCGACTTCAACTGCCGGAGCGCTCTACGGGCCAGTTCTGGCCCGGCCCACTCTCACAAATCTGCCAAAGCTAGAGCACTATACCAAAGCGTAGTCGTCCGCCATGCAAGTTTAATGCCGCCGGTGCGCAAGTCGCGGTTCCAATAAAAAGGCGTGCGCTATCTCGGCGACCGTGGCGGGCACAGTGTTCGTTCGCTCCCACTCTCCGACTTCGTTTCCTTTGTTTTGATTGCTCTCCCACTTCATTGCCGCGTGGCCTGCGCAGATAGAAAGAACTCCAGTGCTGATGCTCGCACAGATGCGACTGAATGCCCGCTTAATTAAAGCATGCCGCTGGCATTGCGCAATACCTAACGCTCATCCAGTCCCTCCCCGCTTTTTTTCTTTCTTTTTTTACTTTTCTTGCTGAGCTCAAACTCTGCCAAGTCCGTTCTCCTACGCCGTGTGCAAATGCGTAGCACATGAAAACTTAAAAAGAGCGCCATTTTGAGCCACTTCTATGTATTCTACATTTTTCAAAGCTTTATAGCGGCACGGGACGAAACAAACTCGCGTACAAAACAAAATGTCTCCCATTAAACGTTTTACATAAAACCGCTGATATTCTTAGCACGCTCGCTTTAAATTGAAACACCCTCCAGAGCGGATAACCACATCGCACGTCCGCACGACGTCCTCCGCTATTCAGTATTTGTTCCTGGGTATCAAATAGATGTCCTCGAAAGGATGATCAAGATATTCACTTTCCTAATTTGAAAATATTTATTTGTCCACGCGAGAAGACCTGCACATATCGAAAAGCATGAGGCATGGTCTCAGCCATGGCTGCGTAGTTTGTGAATTCAAGCCGATGGTGAAGTTCCTTAGCCTAATTAATTTACTGATTCTCACGCGTTCCTTTTTACTGATCGGAACGCTTCACACGCGATGATTCTGCGCGGATCAGTATTACACAGATCTACACCTTATATATATCAATATCCGCGGCGGCGCGCTGCCCTTGCTCCGATCGCTGGCGCATCGCGGGGTGGAAGAACAACTTTGTCTAGAACACATAACTATTATCCCAATGGTTTTTTGAACACCTGCACCGCTGGGGAGCGGGCCGTCCTCGTATACATGCTCACGTTGTCTGTTTTTTAGCCTTTTTTTTTTTTTAATGTTATTCTGAACCTTTGCTCAATTTCTGGCTTCCTTCGAGGGAGACTTGCCTTGCTTTTAGTGTCGTCTTCGTGGAAGCACGGCGCGTATGTAACGTTTGTCGGCTCTCCACTTTCTCTTTTCGCCCCTTCTTACCCCCCCCCCCCCCCCCAACATTTTTCCAACTTTTTCTATCTCTCTTCGTCTTTGTTGCATTATCAGCCATTATTCAACGGGAGCTTTTCGCCCTTTCTATCTATTCAGTGTTGTTTGTTTCTCCAAAGACAGAGAGCGAGAATTCCTTCTCCCTCTCTAACAGTGGCGTAATGTGCGGAATTATTCTCCATTTTCAATTCTTCCTTATAGAAGGACGGTGCACCGCCCGACACTGTTGGAATAAAATAGATAATATATATATATATATATATATATATATATATATATATATATATATATATATATATATATATATATATATATATATATATATATATATATATATATATATTGATGCCAGTGTGAAGAGGATGATGAAGAGGAGCAGAAGACGACGGAGTTTGGACCAGACGTCCCTGTACTACGCCAACAGCGGCTATCTGTGTTACCGGCTCTGCTGCTTGCCAACGTGACATCTCGTGGAGGTGCTGGATGTCTTTGATGTACCGGACGCCGCCTTCAATCCGTGACTCCAGCCAAGGACGCACTCCCAGGGTAGAAACGCCCGTTCACCAGGGCAGCCGGCGACTACGTGGCCTATCTCCCGATATCGGCCTGCTTCCTGAACTATGGTCTACAAGTACACAGACTGTCACCATGAACACACAGGAAACAGCTGCCAAAGTCCTGCTTCACCAGCGAGAGCCCCCTCGTTTTCATGGTCTTCCCCACGAAGACGCCGAGGACTGGCTGAGTCAGTTCGAACATGTGACCACCTTTAATGCCTGGGACGCTAACGCGAAGATGCGCTATGTATACTTTGCCCTACAGGACTCAGCAAAGACCTGGTTTGTTAACCATGAACCTCGCTTGCAAACATGGGACACGTTCAAAGCAGAATTTCTGCTGATATTTATTAGCACATTCCGAAAAGAAAAGGCCAATCTTCTACTGCAGAATCACATCTAGCATCCAAATGAAAGTGTGATGGTGCAAGCGGAGATGAAGCTTCTGTTACGCCGCGCAGATCCAAACATGTCAGAAGAGCGGAAAGTGCGATTATTGATGAGAGATGTGAAGGAACAGCTCTTCACCGGCCTGG
The DNA here is from genome assembly GCF_055883805.1 of Amblyomma maculatum. NCBI lineage: Eukaryota > Metazoa > Arthropoda > Arachnida > Ixodida > Ixodidae > Amblyomma > Amblyomma maculatum. Next base: position 63,491,904 of record NC_139347.1, on the reverse strand, counting down.
TTCGCAATCCGCCAGTGACCGTGGATGCTTCCGTCACGGAAACTATATCCATCAAGAAAGCGTTTGACATGCGGGCACGGCAGTACGAGCGCACGACTGTGTCTATGCTGTCCACGTGTACTGAGGGAGACTCACTGCGTGAGACCATTCGAGCCATTGTGCGCGAAGAGCTGGCGAAACTCTTGCCTACGCCGGCACAGCCACAAGTTGCATCGGTCACCGATGTTCATGACGACATTCGACAAGCATTGGGTGCCTCGCCGCTTCTTGCAAGCCCTCCACAACCACCTGCAATGAGTTACGTAGCCGTCGCAAGCCGTTTTCTACCGCCTTCAACACCACGTTACGAAGCAACTGTACCGGCCGCTCTCCAAATGCGACCTTCCCAGTCGACGTTCGTCCAGCGACACAGGCTACGCCGAACTGACATCTGGCGAACCGCGGACTACCGGCCGCTGTGCTACCATTGTGGCGAAGCTGGGCATCTCTGGCATCGCTGCCCATACAAAAAGATGGGTCTTCGCGGGTTCCCCTTCGGTGCTCGCTGTCCGCTGCCCAGAGAGCACCCACGGGAGTTTGCCGACTACCTTTCTAACCCGGACTCACTCCAGCGTCACCGATCACCTTCGTCCCGCCATTACGATTCCTCCGAGCCGCAAGACCAGTCTAGAAATCCTCGCAGGGGAAACTAGACGCAGCAGCCTCTTGAGGTGTGGCTGCTCGACGACGAAAAGTATAAGAGCCTCCAACAACACAAACCACTTAGCCGACGCCGAACACCCCGGAGACAATAAAGACGACCATTACAGAACAGCCCAAAATTATGGCAAGCCGAAAACCCGGCCAGCTTCGTAGCCCGACTAGCCCGACTAGCCCGACTAGCCCGACTAGCCCGACTGCACCGCAGCCTAGACCAGACACCTCGACATTACCGCAGCGAGATGCTCCGCCGGCCGATTTAGACCTTTCAGTTGACGGCATCGCCGTAACCGCTTTAGTGGATACTAGGGCCGATTATGCCATACTCAGTGGATCATTTGCCGCGGCACTTAAAAAGGTTACGACAGCTTGTGACGGCCCACAGATACGTACCGCTGGAGGACATTTGAATACACCTAGAGGAATGTGCACAGCGCGAGTGACTGTGTGAGAGCGAACCTTCCTGGCAACGTTTGTTGTGCTAGCGGACTGCTCCAGAGATGTTGTACTGGGTATGGACTTCCTGACGGAAAACGACACCACGATCGGCCAGCAATCCCAGTCGGTTCACTTTTCGAAAGAGAATGCCTTCGCAGCTAAATGTGTTCTGCCGGCGCCGCTCCATATTCCCGACGAGCACGTGGCTGTTCCTCCCCGCTCCTGTCTAACGGTGACCGTCGGTGCGCACACCCTCCGGGAAGTTGAAGGTATCGTCGAGAGTAAAGTGTCTTTGCTTCTCGATCAGTGCATTGCTGTTGCTCGGGCTGTTGTCTCCCTCGAAGATGGTAAAGCCGACTTACTTCTCACCAATTTCAGCAACGAGAACCGGTATCTAACTAAAGGAACAACTGACGCTTATATTGATGCCATTGCTGAAACTAGGTGCGCACAGAGTTTGATCTGTGATTCTCTAACGGAACATGGGAGGTCGCCTACTTAAAGTACGACATCAACCCGGCACTACCGCAGAAGGAGCAAGACATCCTGAGGAACCTCCTCAATCGCTACGGAACTGAATTCGCGTCGCTGCCGCGCGTCCGTCGAACACGCCTTGTAAAACATCGTGTTATTATGGACGATACAGGACAGCCACTCCCACAGTCACCCTATCGTGCCTCATCTAAAGAACGTGCCTCAATTACCACTCAAGTTAAGGAAATGCTCCATCACGAAGTTATTCGACCATCTCAGAGCCTCTGGGCGGCACCTGTCATCCTTGTCAAGAAGAAAGACGGAACATTATGGTTCTGCGTTGATTACCGACGATTGAACAATATAACTAAAAAGGATGTTTGATCCCAGCCCAGAATCGACGACGCTTTAGATAGCCTATGGAACACCAAGTATTCCTCTTTCATAGACCTCAAATCTAGGTATTGACAAATCGAGGTAGACGAGAGGGATCGCGAGAAGACTTCATTTATCACTCCAGACGGGCTGTACGAGTTTCAGGTCATAGCGTTTGGCCTTTGCTCCGTACCAGCGACCTTCCAAAGGCTTATGAACACCGTCCTCGCGGATCTGAAATGACAGACGTGTCTTGTATACCTGGACGATGTGATTGTTTTCTCCAAATGTTTTGCAGAGCACATTCGGCGCCTCGAGGAGGTACTGCAAGCTATAAAATCATCCGGCCTTACTTTAAAGACCGACGAAAGTCACTTCGCCTATGAAGAACTGAAGTTTTTAGGCCATGTCGCCAACAAGGAAGGGGTCCTTCCCAATCCCGAGAAAACTGTTGTCATCGCGAATTTACCGCCACCACAATACCAGACGGAAGTTCGGCGCTTCCTCGGGTTATGTGCGTACTACCACCGCTTTGTGCCAAACTTCTGCAAACTCGCCGCGCCCAAAACGTATCTCACCAAGACAGATGTACAGTTCCAATTAGAAATGCCGCAGCAGCAGGCATTTCAGGACGTTCAACGTCGCCTTCAGTCACCACCCATTCTGGCACACTGATGAACACGCTGATACTGAGGTACGTACGCACCGATGCGAGTAATTTTGGTTTGAGCGCATCCTAGTTCAGGTCCAAAAGGGTCAACAACGTGTACTTGGGTACGCAAGTCGTTCATTGTCGAAGACCAAGAGCAGGACATTTATGAAGTTCAGGCCATATCTGTACGGGAGACCTCACAAAGCAGCGACGGATCATCACGCACTTTGCAAGTTAGGCAGTATCAAGGATTCATCACGGCACCTTGCACAATGGAGTCAGCGCTTACAAGAATATGACATCATAGTCACCTTCACATCCGGCCGTAAACATCTGGACGCAGATTGTCTTTCCCGGGCGCCCGTAGAGCCTGCCCCGACCGACGCAGGCGAAGACGACGCCTTCGTCAACACAGTAAGCTGTACCGACTTTCGGCGCGCAACAACACACCGACCCTGATCTTCAAGCAATAATTGATTATCTGCAAAGTGCTACCGACAGAGTTCCTGCAGCCTACCGGCATGCTCTATCCTCTCTCTGTCTATGCGACGACGTGTCTTTTTCCCCCAACAGTCACCATTGCTTGCTTGTCGTTCCTACGAACCTACGCAACGAAATTTTGCATGTCTGCCACGACGAACCAGCTTCCGGCCACCTTGGAATCACTAGAACGCAAGCCAAGCGCCGAAAGATTCCTTGTTTATAACCAGTCGGCTTCCTAAAGCCCATAGAGCCCCCTTCCCAGCCGTTTAACAAATCGGGATGGATTTGCTAGTACCATTCCCTACCTCAAGCTCCGGACACAAGTGGATAATAGTCGACTAGATAACAAGTTACGCGGAGACAGCGGCTTTTCCGAGGATGTATGTCTATAAGATTGGGCCTCCGGTTGAAACGTCGAATCAAACAAAATGTTCCCTTTAATGAAGCGTACCCATCACTTTATACTCATATATAATATAATTATATAATACAAATATATATATATTGTGAAAGAAGGCTATATATGTGCGTGCGTGCGTGCGTGCGTGTGTGTGTGTGTGTGTGTGTGTGTGTGTGTGTGTGTGTGTGTGTGTGTGTGTGTGTGTGTGTGTGTGTGTGTGTGTGTGTGTGTGTGTGTGTGTGTGTGTGTGTGTGTGCGTGCGTGCGTGCGTGCGTGCGTGCGTGTGTGTGTGTGTGTGTGTGTGTGTGTGTGTGTGTGTGTGTGTGTGTGTGTGTGTGTGTGTGTGTGTGTGTGTGTGTGTGTGTGTGTGTGTGTGTGTGTGTGTGTGTGTGTGTGTGTGTGTGTGTGTGTGTGTGTGTGTGTGTGTGTGTGTGTGTGTGTGTGTGTGTGTGTGTGTGTGTGTGTGTGTGTGTGTGTGTGTGTGTGTGTGTGTGTGTGCGTGCGTGCGTGCGTGCGTGCGTGCGTGCGTGCGTGCGTGCGTGCGTGTTCAGTGCTAACTACCTTACCGAAACTGATTCACTGTGCTCGAACATTTAGCGACCCAAGCTGTAAAGACCACCAAGATAGCAAATGAAAGCAGCAGGCCCTTCAAGAAGGAACTCAACGGAAGCAATAAAGTATTCAAGATCGGTCTTCTTGTGTGTTCTCTCACAATTTAACAAAAACCTTGGAGTGATCCTCTTTAGGACTATGAATTGCTTTTGTCGTTTCCCTGTGCTAAATGAACTGAAGAGTGCAGCTTCGAAAATCAGGAACATTCGTGCCTCAGGGTGGTCGCTTTTGAGTTGTTCGCTGCCTGCCTACACTCCGATAGCCGTTGCATTTGCTGATTTGATCTTTATTTCCCTCTCCGCTCTTTCCGTATTACCCTTCTTTCGTTCTGTTCATCCCCGCACGACAACTAACGAGCACCTATGATTGTCGCCTGAGGCTGCTAATAGCATTTAGCTTCTCCCTTGCCTCCTATAGTGATTGGTGATGCATTCCAGGCACGTTAATGCCAGTTTCGTTACGAGACACTATTCCTTCTTTTTTTTATTCTATTTGCTGGTTTAGCGCATTCGCACAATTCAGCCCCTTAGCACGAAAAAGTTTAAGGCAATTAATTTGATTCATGCTTGCTGACAGATTCAAAATATAGAAACATGTGCGACACGACACACCTTTTGGTAGAAACTCAAACATATACTGTGAGAGAAACAGGGAACTGTAGCACATTCCAACGTGCCGCACAATGCGCGGTACATAAAGCCTAGCAAACATGTTACCCCGTGTTGCAGCATGCGTTTCACAATGAAAATATTAGCGTGTGAAGAGAATACGAAAAAATGTGCACAGTGCGTCTGCTTCTTTTTATATAACGTTCCATTCGTCAAACGTGTATTTTAGGAAATATATTGTTTCCGTTGTTTTTATTTTTATTCCGGTTGTCTTTCCTTTTTGTTATCATTCCATGTTTTCATACCTTCAGGTCTGTTTGTTCCCTAGTATTTTTTACATTGTGTGTTGCCTGCTCTCCCGCAGTGCAGAGGCCGAAGGGAATGTCCAGTCTCAAAGGCTTTCTTCCTCTGACCCTCTCTATTGTGCATTCGAAATACATGACTAAAGTGAATTGCGAAATTTCAGGCGTTTTCGACTCAGCTTGTGTAGCAAAAAAGGAGAACATAAAGGACTGCAGTTAACATTGGTGGAATGAAGTAGTCGTTTCTGACGCCACTCTACACTTTGTCCTTGAAACCAAGCCTTTCGATATGCCCATTATTTTTCGTTATGTCGAAGACTTTCGATATATCCAAATATACGAGGCAAAGGGAGATCCCTCTCTCTCTACTTTACCACCTATAAATCAAGGCATGCGGCAGGTATAGCTTCTCGGCGTACCAACCATTGTTTGCGGCAGGCGGCTCTTGCCATTTTGCAGGCGGCAGGCAGAAGAGGCTTTATATCCATGGAAAACAGATTTTGCATTCATATCACTCCCCATGTTATCCCATTAGAAACGTGCGCTCTGCGCTTCCAAAGTCCTGTTCAACGCTCGCTTCAGCTGATTTTTCTTTTTGGCATCTTCTTTTCTCTTTGTTTTTGCTTGTCCATTTTAGCTTAATTTTAAACCTAAGCAGTCACAGTTTGACATTCCTGAATTGCAAAGACAGTTATTACAATCCTGCATCTGGCAAACAAATCAGAAGTATATCTAGATGTTGTGTTTTGTCGCTGACCTCAACCTTTGGGTAAACCCGCCGGGGTGGCGCAGTGGTTACGGCGCTCGACTACTGTTCCCAAGGACGCGGGATCGAATCCCGGCCTCGGCGGCAGCTTTTCGATGGAGGCGAAAAGCAAGGCGCCCGTGTGCTGTGCGATGTCAGTGCACGTTAAAGAACCCCAGGTGGTCGAAATTTCCGGAGTCCTCCACTACGGCGTCTCTCATAGCCTGAGTTGCTTTGGGACGTTAAACCCCACAAACCAAACCAATCAACCTTTGGGTAAGGTCTCTGCAACGCAAAGCACTCCCACATTGATAATAAGCTTTCTTATTTGCCAGCAACTGCCTGCTGTCGATGAGGTGCACTTGCAAGTAAAAAAAAAAAGAAAAAGAAAAAAAAAAGACAAGTGAAATGACTACATTTTCTTTTCATCTCGAAGCAGAAAAAGAAAGCATGACGAGCGCAGAGGAGGAAATCGAAAACTGCTTGCTTCTCAGGGCACTGCCAAGTTATTAGGGCGAATTTTAACACGGAAATGATTTCAGTCGACACTCGCATCGGGCTAAAACAAAGGGAAAGAAATACAAAAGGTTTCTCTATATTCCCTAGGAGAGCTCCCACGAGGGATGATGTACCTTCACTGCATATTTAATGCGCGACGATCCGAGGATGCCACCACCCGAAGAACGTAATAGCCCCCGCAGCCCCTAGTGATATTTTCTGGGCGCGAAATGTCGTTCCGCGAGCGAAAACGGAGGCCGGTTTTCGCCTCGCTCCTGTTTTCGCCACTGTGCGCGCTGCGACCGGTACTACTGTAAGGCCTGACCCATGTCGCAATACATTGCAGGGGAAAAGAGGGAACATTGAAATGAAAAAAAAAAAGGGGGGGGGGGGGGAGGGGGGGCAAGCAGGTCAAAAACAAGAATAGACAACATCATTTGCATAACCCCGCACGCGAGAGTAGGTGGCGCGAGAACGAGGGGAAACATATTCAAAGCCGGTGTTATGAAGAACCCGCATCGCGACGAGTTGCGCTACAGCACCCAAGCGGCCTCGGCGGAAGATGTCACGCCGGCTAGACGCAAGAGAAGCGACAAGAAAGCAGATCAACATCTCGCCCGTCACAAATGCTCGACAGCATCAGTCGCCAAAATAAACGAGACCAAATAACAACAGCAGCGCAGTATGGGCTCTTTTTAAAGAAGTAAAGTTGAGGCGTCGCATGCGGCACTGGTGCGACGGAGAGTACGTTCTGCTAGCCGCTCCAGCAATGCTATACCTGTTCATATATTGCTTTCCGCGTAGACATATCTTCATTCTTTCTATCTCCTCCTCTTCTCCTTTCTTTATTGTTCTTCTCTACATCATTTCTCTCAAGCACAATGCGCTCCGCTGACGCCCGCCCACAAAAGGGCGATCCCTGAAAATGAAAGGTGCTGTGAGCAGCGCGCGCCGCCGCATCGCTGGACAATGCGTGCCAGGCACGGTCACATCTCTCTCTCGCCTACTGCTCCCAACGCTTCACAAGGAAAGAAGCATCGGGGGCAAAGCGCGCAATGCGCAGTGCTTTTCTGGTGCGTTTCGCTTACTACAATCCGAAATTTCATTTTCATTTTTTTTTTTCCTCCGAACAGTTGCGATATATGTACACGCCGCCTCCGTTCCAGTCTGTCTGATACAGGCATGTTGGCCTTCCTATTTTCATCTTCCTGTCGGAGCAGCCCGTGAAAAGTGTGAGATGTGTTTAACGAAAGAAAAACAAGCATACGAACGTAAACGTGTGCATAGATGACAGCGACGGATGCTGCCGCGAGGAAGCATTTTGTGCGTTTGTCTTCTCCGGGTTTGACAGAGGATGTGACATTGAAGGTGCGACGGAAATTGCCGCGGCTGCGGAGACAGGAAGTGATGGGATTAAAAGATCATAATCTAGGTGTTCTTGTTTCTTCTTTATGTCCGAGAAGGGGAGACAGCATTGAAGACGTTACCGGCGGGTTTTTCCTCGAACACCTGTCAAAGTATGAGCTCGTATTAAAGCTGGGTGAAGAAAGCAGGCTTTATATTAGCACGTACAAGATGTCCTTTCACTTTAAGCGCCTTTTGAAATGTCATGTTTTGTTTTTCTCTTGGGGTGGCTACTGACACCTGGCATGTCATACACGTGCTCTCTATTGAATCACTGAACGTCACTGGCGCTAATTTTTCCACCTATGTCTGTATTCTACGGTTTGGTTAGCTTACCGGCAAGCGTAAGTTAATTGAAATAGCAGACTCTAAACGAACGGTTTTTCGGACGTATCGTTCGAACGTAGAGACGGTTTTACGTCGTTCGAAAAATTTCACATCATTCGTTTACAGCAATTGCTGAGAAATCAATATTTTGCGAAGTGACCATGAAATTCTGCGTCCATTTGCTCGCAAATGAAAACAGCTTCTCGAGAACGTGTCTTGGGGGGCCAGACGATAATTGGAAGTTTACTCACCACGGGGACTTTGCATCTAATCTACTCATAAGAAAGAGAATGTACACCACTACGTTTGCTGTAGTATTTCCGTCACGTTAGTTCTCGGAGAAGGAGCTTTCTCGAGATCCTAGCAATTCTTTAGGTTTCAAAAGAGACTAGGATTTTTTTTTTTAATAGATTGCAGCAGTTCTTAATCTTCCTGCCCATTTCTGCCAAATAGCAAAACGCCTTAATTTGTGTTTGGCGCGGGAAAACATGAATTCTTGCGCACCTGCATAACATTGCTCTCTTCGCCTAAGAAGTATAGATAATAGATATATAGGTATAGGTATAGAGATATAGGTATAGATATAGATAGATATAGATATAGAAGAAGTATAGAAGTATAGAAGTAATATACTGAATGATAAGTATAGATGTGCGGTCCTCTAATAACTAAGGCTGCTGAATACTGGTTATAAACCTTTTTTTGCCTTTCATCTTTTTTCTTCTTATGTTTATCTAAAAAGTGCGCAAATCATCGAGTCGCAGTGCGCCTTACCGCTCCTATTTCGTGGGATGATGGCTAGGTTTGGTTTGTTTTGTGGGGTCTAACGTCCCAAAGCGACTCAGCCTATGAGAGACGCCGTAGTGGAGGACACCGTAAATTTTTACCACCTGAGGTTCTTTAACGTGCACTGACATCGCACAGCACACGGGCGCCTTGCATTTCGCCTCCATCGAAAAGCGGCCGCCGAGGCCGGGATCCAATACCACATCCTCGGGAACAGTAGTGGAGCGCCGTAACCACTGCACCACCCCAGCGGGACTATTTCGTGCGATGACTAGTAGTGAATAGTTGTACCGGAGCATTATATGTAATATCAACGAATGATATCAACAAAACTAGCTGTGGGTCGACAGCGTCAACAAGCCAGTGAGATGGAAGTTTTGGAGATGTCCTGATTTCTCAGTGTCAGTGTACGACAAAATTTTGCCCAGTTTTTAGATTAGGCAGGAGACAAAATTATACACCAATGTATTGATCACGGTAAGGTGTTTTCTTTCGAGAACGTTTCTGCAGGCTAGCTGGTGCATTACTGAAATAGGTTTACAGCGCAGACAAAGAAACACAGGAAGGACCGAAATGACCGGACAGAGCGCTTTGTCAGCGCTCTTTTAACTCAGTAATAATTAATATTCACTATCAAGATTGCTCAGATTTCTTTTCATGAAACTGTACTCCTTTCATATCCAAACTATAACCAGGTTCTCTAAGATGTTTACAGCTTCGCTTTAGGCTCCACCTTACCTGAACTCCGCATATACTTGAAAACTTTCAAAGAACTCTTTCATATCTGCTCATCGAAATTCATTGACAGCTACAGCACACCAGTTGCCTCCACTAAAAGAAAATCGAATGGACCATTGCACTCCTCGAACAGAAGCAGTGTATTTTGCCACCTCTTCACTTCAAGATGAAAAAATAAATTAAGGGAGTGCGATGGGTCTATTTGTAACACTCAACTACCGAATTACAACTATTGTCGAAAGTTTAAAACATCTTCCAATTACTTTTCATCTAATATCTACTGGATGACCACGTTAGCCCCAATCATTGTTTTCGTATATCAAATTCAACATAGGTTTCAACGCAATGTACACCGTTTATACATATGTATATATGCGCCCTATAGTTCGCAACACATTCATTTATTAAATACCAATACATTCATTACGTTTATGTCTTACAGAGGTCACATAGTGCTCAATATTTTCGCAATGTCTCAACAAGCAGTATACACAGCTGCAAAAATATCGACCAAGCTTGACATTCCAACCAAAAATGAAGCAGAACTCACATAGTTTACTAAAGATAGCAAATTCGCGAAAACTTTACTGCATTACTTAACTGGGAATGAAGACAGATGGTTAATTATCACTGCTGGTGTTGGTGCCAAACAACACGTCTCACGATATAGGTTCCGACCCTTTTATGTGCATACTAATAATAAAACTTCAGTTTTTTGTTCTTAACGTAGTACTCAAGTTGTATAAAATGACTTTTTTTTTTGTATTCTTGCTATTATTAGCAATTTTGCGTTTTTGTGTGTGAGTGTGTTTTGATATTGAATTTATTTTTGTTTAAGCCAAATTGCCGCAAGGTCATTTATATATGTATGATGCCAAATACATTTTACTAGGACGGCTTTCTCAGGGATAGCAAGGTTAATATTGATGAAATTTATTACAGTAGGTTCATTTGCTGTGCAATTGTGACAATAAATCATTACCGTAAATTAATAGTATGTGCGCAATTAAGTGTAGAATTCAATGTCAATAATGACCAAAAGTTCTACATGCGGCTACTGCCTGCGGTATTTTTGAAATTACAAGTATGCGTCGAGCAGAATACCATAACTATTAGAACTTCACCTTGTAAATCATGCTAATTCACTGTTTCTGATGTATCTTCTTGCCGGCAACCGTCAGCAATATTATTCGCCCCTACTTTCGCTCCTTCTAGGGGGTCGGTGGAGGATGAAAAGACTACGAGGTTTAAAGAAGCCTTATTGGGCTGTCCTAGATAATACAGCTTTTCATAATTGTATAATATATGCACTTATCAACACTCTTGAGTTTATCTTTGAAAATAATGCTGTCTGCGTCCGCAGTTATTTTTCAGTCTTAAATCATGAATGCTGGGAAAATTTAAAATTATTTAATTGGCTGTTTTTCGTTTCGTGAATAAAGAGAGGGGTTTGTTTTTCTACTGAACTTGATAAAATTGTGTTCTCATCTCTATCTTACTATATATATATATATATATATATATATATAAGTGAAAAATTGCTTCATACTGTTTCCAAGTTTATTTGGAGTCGACGTTTCGGCAGGAGTCCTGCCTTTCTCAAGAGTCTTGAGAAAGGCAGGGCTCCTGCCGAAACGTCGACTCCAAATAAACTTGGAAACAGTATGAAGCAATGTTTCACTTATATGTAACCTCTAGCAACCAAGTACGACTATTTATTTATGCTATATATATATATATATATATATATATATATATATATATATATATATATATATATATATATATATATATATATATATATATATATATATATATTAGACGAGTTTTTTGTGTGTGTGTGACATAGAAGGCCTCACCCTCTCACAGTTTTCCTAAGCTATAGACAAAGTTCAATGCCTACCAAACAAAGTGCTTGTGAGGAGTTCGTTTCTGGGCACTGACCCTGGGGACCCATCACTCTGAGCGCTCCAAGTATCAAGTATTCGTCAAACATTCTGAACGCTTCAAGCTCAGTTCCTAGCTGTCCCAACGGGAGCCAACGTGGGAGTGAAAACGTATGTACGTGTGAACGCCTGAGTGGCCTCAGACCTTCGATTTCAACCTGCCATCCTCGTTTTCCCACGCATCAACAACTTCTATCTCCTTTCTCTGGTGCATTTCCCTTTTAGGTTTCAAGTGGTTTAGGCTGTTACTCCCGGAGCATCGGCCCGACACATAGCCTCAGCAGACGCCACAACTGAAGTATAAACTGAGGCAGAAATTATTAAAAACTATGCAATGTTTCCTGTCCAATTTATATCCAGCAGAAACTTTCTCCCTTTCAAAATGCAGAACGAGATTCTAACCAACGTCGTCACAAAGAGAGCAGCTAAGCTTATAGCTGATCTAGACAACTAGGCCTCACCGCGGCGCCCCACTCTTTGTGTTCTGATCGTTACAACACGGAAGTTGAGACCGTGGGAAAGCTTATAAGCTTCCTCATTACCCTGGAGCTAGGAGTGGGATGGTGCCCATATTAGCCAGATTATTTCGTCATTCTGTATAATCCGGCTAATATGGGCACCATCACACTCCTAGCTCCAGGGTAATGAGGAAGCTCATGAGCTTGCACACGGTCTCAACTTCCGGGTAGGCTCTGACCCTCAGTACACTTTGAGCAGGGACAGTCTAAAAATCTATAAAGAGATTACTGAACACTATCGGCTAAACAGGTTAGAATACTCGCCGGCCGATAGGACGCTAACCAAGAGCCAATAAAGCATCTGGAGACGCTTACAAACAAGGACTTTTCTGAATCCAGCTATCCTTAGCCACTGGTACCCGGAACAGTTCTCAGATAGATGCAAACTATGTCAGGACAGGGCATATCTGGAACATATAATATGGGCGCGTCCACAATACAAAATATTGACCAAGAGAAAAAAAAAACTGAAGAATTTTGGGAGACTCCACTTCTGAGCTCACACCCTGAAACTCAGCCAGGTCTAATCCGACTCGCCGAACACGCCGCCCGGCTCCAAAGACCCCTTTTGCCCTTTTGCCTTTAGAGAGACCGTTTCCTTGAGAAAATGGCATGTTGCTGTTTTTGAATCGCAAGGGCAATGACCACCTCTTCAGCCGTGTCAGCTAACCTCGTCCTGACCGAGCCGATTATTCTTAGGTTTTGTTGATCAACTGTTACTACCGAAACCCCCCGCTTTACCTAGGCCGTACAGACGTGACTACGTGGCCCAACGTTATAGTGTGTTTGACTCGGTATTCAAGGGACCTAGAAGGTTTGATTCCCATCACACCTTCCCACCTCAAAGGAGCTCTCTTAGTTCGCCGCTTCTGCAATATGAGTCATGTCACGGTGTATCCTAACGTCAAACAGCCTCTGACCGATGAGTACTTATCAATGTCACCTGCCAATTTTCACCTGCCAGTGGAATGCTCACAAGTTTGAACAACGCCGGATCCTCTTCTAAACGGAGCCTTCATAACGTTTCCAAATCCTAAAGCTTCCCTTAAATTAGTTTTAAAACCTGGACTCTCCTCGCTAGCTTAAAGGGTGGAAGGGCGTGCCAGGTACCAATTAGCAGAAGTTGGGCGTTCTCAATTTGTTTAAAAGGCCTATTTTATGCCAACTTTTGCCCCTAAAACCGTCCAGTTCGGAGCTCTGGCACTGTTGTGCGAAGTTAAATCAAATAAACTTACGCAAAAATATCGCACGCGTCCATACGGGCTGAAAAATAGTGGCATGTCCTCATATGAAGGAACCCGAGGCGCAGTGTTGTCACACGCATGAACTCGGAATAAATTTTTTTTAATTCGTGCTTTCGGCCGACAATTACATTCATGAGAAAGAAGACCGCCTGCTTAGCCCTAACACACGTAAAGCGGAAGGCAGCACTTGGAGGACGTGCATGAAAGCCTTGAAACTGTGTTTTTATTCTTTTTTTTTTTTTTACTTTCTGAAGCATGGATCCGTATATCATATTGACCTTGAAGCTTCTGCGGGCGCGCTTCCACTTCTTGGACGTGCATGAGCAGCAATCAGTTTTGTCACGGCAAACCTCCTAGAACTCTGACCGATCCTAAAGCAGCGCGAAACACAAGACGGAAAAAGAAACAGGGGACGACATAAGCGCTCGTGTCGTCCTCTGTTTCTTCTTTCGTCTTCTGTTTCGCGCTGCTTTAAGATGAGTCCAATCCAACTCACCCAGTTTTCTATACTCGTGAACTCTGACCGCTTCGAAACCGTTGACCTTTTCAGTGAATGCAGTGGTCCATTTCCAGGTTTACCAAGAAATCAATGTCCCGCTTAACCAAGCAGTGAGACCATGCCTGCTTGGGTGTCCCCTACTGAAAAACCAAAAGATCTAGGGGGCAATAACCTTACAAAATCTCACCAAGTCGCATAGACTCTCATACTGTGGACATCATTATCATAAAATATTGCGCATAATTTATGATAACGTACAAGAAACTATGAGATCTTATGCAATTATATGCGACCTGTATGCGATTGCTTATGCGAATTGAGTGAGATCGTGTGAGAAAAAGTGAGGTTATTGCCTCATATAATTTTTGCAGTAGGCTCGGGTCAGAATCAGCATGCAAGGTTCCTATAGTGCAAGGTTCCTATCTCACCCTGTTGTGACAAGCTCCAGTTGGCGGTTCCTGCCAAATCGGCTATATCACGTGGTCTAGAGACGTTGCGCAACCTTACGATAAGTAAGTTCCCGACCATGCCTGCTGCCGGCTACCCTTAGCAGCGCCGTGCCCACGATTTTTCGCTCACAGTTGCCGCTCCATATTTTCTGAAGAACGGGCCCTTAAACGTTACACCTTCAAAATATGCTGCCCGTTTCCAGGTGGCACTCGCTGTCACCATTACTAACACATCACAAGCTATAAGCATAAAGTTCTGACTTCCTCATACCAGAACATCTAAAACCGGTGCGCCAAATTTATTAATATTGTTAGGACAAAACAACTTTAAACAGTTTTGCCCTTTAGTACACATACAAAAGTACACAACGTTACCAGGACACAACGGCAAGTACATGTGGAATAAAAGGCGTCGGAATATATGTATTCCTTGATATCCTTGATCTGTGTCCTCGTTTTAATCCCCAAGAAGGCCTTGAAAATAAGAAACGGGCAACCCATGTCAGTGATGCAGTCTTTTCGTACCGATTTCAGATTTTATCTCACCAGTATTAATGAACACGAAGGATTCGAATAAAATTATATTACTTTTTAGGGCACCAAGGTCGAAAGTGTTATGTTCTCGATCCCCACAAGCTGTGATCCAATCTAACGCAGCTCGAGGTTTGCTATCAAAGGTCTTAAACGTAGTATTCAATGCTTCAAAAGAGGTACTGATCAGCATGGCCTTTTTCATAATTACCATGAGAACAAAGCAGTAAATGGCAAGTCAGATCACATTCAGTCGCCCCAAACTTCGCTATTCCCCGTTAACACCGCCAGAAAAGCCCGTATTTCAGTGTAGCACTACTACGACAAACTAGTGAACATGGTGGTGGCTTGCCTACCACTACCTCTGAAACCTGAAAGCGCATATTCGAAGTGAAGGCTATAAATGCTCCTTCCCAAGGGCTAGAGCACACTTAAAAGCGATCTTTTTTTTTTTTTTCAGAGAACAAGCTGAGAGGGCTTCAAAGAAAGTCGAAATAATACCTGCGTACGTCTAACATATTTTCTCCGTAAAGATGGTGAACATCATAACTAAGTATCATTCGAGAAACTCTCGATAGCCGATTCAACAATCACTGCAAAAATGGGTCCAAATTCAAAAAAATAATCACAGCTATGGCGTTTTTCATTCGCTTTCAGGTTTAGAACTGGGCTTCCATCGAAATTTAGGTTCAACAAACTTCAACCCATTCATTGATAGTCGCAACGTCTTAGACAGCCCTTTCCAGTAAATCATCTTTTTTTCTTTTCCTAAAATCACGAAACGTTGTGGAGTGGCGTTAGCCAGAGAACGAAATTTAAAGAGCAAGTTTAACGAAAATACGAAAACAAAATGAAGGGCTCTATAGACCAGACGTTCCAAGCTCCTGCGAAAGACGTCAAATGCATTCATCTAAACCATGTGGATAGATATCTACAATAGACAACAAAAAAAAAAAGAAAGAAAGCAAGAAAACCTAGTGGCAGGGGTAATACGATACCAGAGGGTTCCCTGGCGCCATTCGCGGATTCCATTCATTGTGTGCAAGCAAAGATCTAGCGTACGTATAGCGCTGTCTTTACGGGAGCGTGATGTTCTAGGCGACCTGAATTCTGCGGCCGGAATCTTCGGCATTGCGGACACGTTCCTTTGCCGCAAAAGAGTCCCGCGCCAGGAATCGAGAGCCTGGTAGACGCTGGCATTTTGAGGCGAAAAATTTTGCCGGTTTGGTTGTCACTGCCTGTTTTTGCGCAAATTTTTATTACTTACGCAAGAGCTCGGGATATGTTTGTCGCTTCTGAATAGCTCGAATACAAGGCTGGAAGATGGCGTTGCGGAGTCTATTATTCGCCAGACCGCTCTCCATTCACGGCTGCGCACGTGGGAACAGCTGAAAGCTACAGGGCGATGCATTTCCTATATTAGAAGAATGCACCAATAAAATAAATACGCGCGTTGATAAAATCGAGAGATGTAAAAATAAATCCATTGCACCCCACTGATGTTGTGAAAATTGACTGAAGTAAAAAACAGCACGGCAAATCATTGCCCTTGCGTCCTTTCAGCCCGTGCTTTGATCGATGGATACCAGCGCGGAGTCAATAAGGTCGTCCTCACCAGAATCTGCCATTCATACACGGTACCTCCTCCCACGCTAAACTACCGAGAGCTCTTGACGCACCCTTTACGCACTTTACCAGTGTCTACTCGTTGCTTGTAGCATGTTTTTTCGTTTCTTGCTTTCGTTTTCAAGTTATATTTTACTTGGTACTGCGATGCACTTTTTGGCTGCCTACACTATTCACATTAGGGAATTGCATTCCCTTCAGTCCTCATCGTGAATTGTATTCCCAGAGGCAAAAAAAAAAGCAAGCAGTCATTCCATTATGCTATCTCATTCAGGTGAAGCACGCCAAGTTACGTTTCTATTCGAATATGTAATTCGTTAAGTGAAGTAAAGTAAGAAACGCTGTTTTCCCGTGAATGCTGCGCTTCATTTCTCTTTTTCACGAAGCGGGTCAGTGCATCTGAAAGGTGGGCACGCTACGCTTATTTCGTTATGGGTTAAACTGCCGAACTACGTTCGAGGAATTTTCTTGTTTGACTTAAGCCTCAGAGACATCGTATTTTAAGAAAGATAAACGTACCTTGATCCCCGGCGATAGCCACAAACGTATGGAGATTCTCCCTCCATAAAACCGCTTTTTTACGCAGGATGTCACTGTGGTTACTTGGGTGTCACGTCAAGTCAGGTCTGTTTATTCCGGAGGTCTCATACGTATGTGCGAAACCCTTCCGCAGGTTGTTTGTCCACTTGACATTTTATGATCCTATTTTTTTCTCTAAAGAAGTGAATCGCAAATCTGGCAGCGCTTTTCTTCTGCCATCACTCAAGTTGAGGCGCTCTTTCCGCGTGAAATTATGATTTGCATCGATCTCATCTAATCACAAGACGCTTTTTTATTTTAACTCCACAAAGCAACTGCAGAAACCTTTAGCACCCAACCTCACCCCGTCGGAACCAATAGTTCCCGAAATTCTTGAGACCGGTAATCCCAGATTTTTTAGGCTTTCTCTTAATTGCGATGCTATGAGAGATATAATAAAATACTGCTTGAAAGCGTTGGCAGAGTGGTTTAATATACCGATTCTAAGACAAAAACGTTGATCTTAATCTGTTTCCTGCACGTACGCACCATGTAGTTGAAAACCAATCAGGCGAATTTTTCATAATAAAAAGCACAAAACTGCAAGAATTCCGACATTGGATCTGCAGACATATTAATTATAATGATGCAATGTTATGTTAAGCGAAATATTCAGCTCATAAATAACAAAAATGAGAAACATATTTATGAAAACGTCTCTGTCATTTAACGTTCGACATATGACAAGCGTCCATTTAGAGCCGCGCCAAACGCAGACAGTTTTTCAATGTGTTTTCAGAACTGAAGGTTACACTTGCTTTTGCTTAGTCAAGAACAAATATACCGAGATGACAGCTTAGACTGTGATCGAGCAGCCGCAAGTGTACCTCTCTTTTGCTTGTCCTTGCTATTTTTTTACGTCTTAAGCATGAACGTACTAATCCGCATTATTGCTTTTTCTACAGTTGTGCGCTCATTCATGTTTCCAAACAAGCGCACACAAGACATGTTTCCTCTCAAACAAAGTAACAATAACGGAGGTTCGTCGAATATTACTCTTCTTGTTCGCTTTTAAGCGTTGTTTCGTTTTTTGTTGTTGTTGTTTTCCCTGCTTGATGGCGCGGGGGCTAAATACTCGCCTGCATTCACTCTTCAGCGCCACTCTTGCCATTTTTGTTTACAGTCTGAGGCGAAGGGTCCTCTTTCCGCTGTCTTAATCCTGTTCCTGTGTAGGCGAGTCCACGAAAGCGCGGAGCGTATAATACTCTCTCGAGAGAGAGAGAGAGAGAGAGAGAGCTAGATGTGCGCGTCCTTACGACGGCATAATATTGCACCACTTGCACTCCGCTGTGGGTAGCGGCACAGAACTTCAGTGATGTCATCTGTATAGAAGGCCAGGTTCCTAGGCTTCGCTCTGCGTTGCTTTCCAAAATGCCTTATGTTTCAGTGTTTCCGTTACACTTCCCACGTATTTCCCCGTCTAAAAGCTGCGCACACATTATTTCGTGCAATAGTGTGTTTTGCTGACTCGTTCGGTTGTGAGAGTCTTCCCACAGGCAGAGGTCCGCTGGATAAATAGCTCGAGTTATGTGACAAAGCAACCGATACAGAGCTTAGTTTTCTGCAAAGCAAGCTTCAAGAGCAAATGTCAGTGATTCAGTGAAAACACGATACGTTGTCTTAACGTTTCCCTCATATCGTCGGGCGGAGTCGCTGCGCTGTGAACAAAAAGAGACCTAAAAACGTGTTGGGTGTACCTTAGGCGGACATTTTTACAAGTGGTATTAACGACGGGTAGCAAATGGATACATTTTAGTTGTAGTTGTGGCAACGTTATGCAATACAGTTTTACTGCAAGACCTGTAGAGTGCCATTGGGCGAAAATGACGGCCTGTATCTCTGTGTAGCCGCCAAGTGAAGCCTGCGGCGACTGGAGCGAACCGAGCGTACGTACCACCCTCTGACAAGAGGCAAGACAAAACAATGGCCGTCGGCGAAGGCGACGGCATTGAGGCACGCGTAGCGACGTTCCCAAGTGAGTGAGGAATGCAGAGAGAGTTCCACGAAAGGGCGAATGCATCAGAGGATAACTTCAGCGAGCGTGCGAGTTTGGTTTATCGGAATCGGTGCGCCAAGTAAACATAAATATGTAAAATGTAGCAAATGTAACTATAAGCGGTCAATATTGTCATCCAACATTAAAAAATATAGCTGGTACAGATTTCATGAAAATGTATGCAGCGCATGGTAGAAGCATCAAATAGAAGAACATAATCATAAAACCATATTCTGCCTACGCGGTTCATCGCACCAGATCATGTAAACGTCCGGAAACTATTTTTTCAACTTCAGTGAGCAAGCTAATAACAACCTAAATACATTTTACACGCCACCAGTATAATTGTTTACGTAATGTTTTCAAATAGGAGGTGGAGCCCAGTACTTACCAAAAGTGGCCAATTTTTATTTTGATGAAGGAATGCTTGGCTTTGACTCCATCCGGTTTAGGTTGCACACGAGACTTGGGTGTCCAATTCCACCTGCATGCGCATATTTTGTGTGTGTGTGTGTGTGTGTGTGTGTGTGTGTGTGTGTGTGTGTGTGTGTGTGTGTGTGTGTGTGTGTGTGTGTGTGTGTGTGTGTGTGTGTGTGTGTGTGTGTGTGTGTGTGTGTGTGTGTGTGTGTGTGTGTGTGTGTGTGTGTGTGTGTGTGTGTGTGTGTGTGTGTGTGTGTGTGTGTGTGTGTGTGTGTGTGTGTGTGTGTGTGTGTGTGTGTGTGTGTGTGTGTGTGTGTGTGTGTGTGTGTGTGTGTGTGTGTGTGTGTGTGTGTGTGTGTGTGTGTGTGTGTGTGTGTGTGTGTGTGTGTGTGTGTGTGTGTGTGTGTGTGTGTGTGTGTGTGTGTGTGTGTGTGTGTGTGTGTGTGTGTGTGTGTGTGTGTGTGTGTGTGTGTGTGTGTGTGTGTGTGTGTGTGTGTGTGTGTGTGTGTGTGTGTGTGTGTGTGTGTGTGTGTGTGTGTGTGTGTGTGTGTGTGTGTGTGTGTGTGTGTGTGTGTGTGTGTGTGTGTGTGTGTGTGTGTGTGTGTGTGTGTGTGTGTGTGTGTGTGTGTGTGTGTGTGTGTGTGTGTGTGTGTGTGTGTGTGTGTGTGTGTGTGTGTGTGTGTGTGTGTGTGTGTGTGTGTGTGTGTGTGTGTGTGTGTGTGTGTGTGTGTGTGTGTGTGTGTGTGTGTGTGTGTGTGTGTGTGTGTGTGTGTGTGTGTGTGTGTGTGTGTGTGTGTGTGTGTGTGTGTGTGTGTGTGTGTGTGTGTGTGTGTGTGTGTGTGTGTGTGTGTGTGTGTGTGTGTGTGTGTGTGTGTGTGTGTGTGTGTGTGTGTGTGTGTGTGTGTGTGTGTGTGTGTGTGTGTGTGTGTGTGTGTGTGTGTGTGTGTGTGTGTGTGTGTGTGTGTGTGTGTGTGTGTGTGTGTGTGTGTGTGTGTGTGTGTGTGTGTGTGTGTGTGTGTGTGTGTGTGTGTGTGTGTGTGTGTGTGTGTGTGTGTGTGTGTGTGTGTGTGTGTGTGTGTGTGTGTGTGTGTGTGTGTGTGTGTGTGTGTGTGTGTGTGTGTGTGTGTGTGTGTGTGTGTGTGTGTGTGTGTGTGTGTGTGTGTGTGTGTGGAGAGAGAGAGAGAGAGAGAGAGAAGACGGGGACGTGTGCGTGCGAACTGCAACTTTAGTCGTCTTGCTGGGGTGTTAGGCAAAGAGACACAATCTCTGCAATGCTGTTTAACGCTTGCTTACAGAAAGTACTCGAATTAGAATTAACAGTTAGAGATGCCTACTGCAACAAAATGTTCGACCCGCAAAAAAAGTCTTTTCTGTGGTGCGTCAGCAGAGAGTACAAAACACAAAAATACGGCATTCGTAATTGAAAAAAAAAAAAATGTTTCAGGAATCGCTCTCATAAAATCGTCCATCTGTGAACGGAAAATAACTAAACGGGCGTCATTACTAAGAGGTAGAAATGACCGATATAAGGAGCAATCAGATCGTTCTGCGCTGTAATGCTGGAGTTGTGGCATTTTTATGGCTTGCTGCTGTTGCTTGTAAAAACCACAACGAGTAAGCACGCTTTACACTCTGGCACTGCGAGGGCGCAAACAACATTTGAACGAATTTACAGCACTGCGGACGAAATCCAACGACCAATATAGACTACAGTTTGTATTAAGCTCGTGTTTTTGCAAACCATGCACGTTCATGCCAGCGTCAGGAGTTCCGGGGCGGTAATCGCAATGGAAATACTTTTTTTTAAACACCACCACAGCAATTAACCTTAGACCTACAAGCTACGCTTCACCCTCCAGCTTTTTTACTGAACCCCGTCCAAAGTTCATTCTCCCACAATGAGCCTGACTTGGGTAGAATTCACAGGAGCAATGCTCTTACGTGCGGTCAGTTGTCTGGAATTTGCAACGTCAATTCCACAGTACGCAGTACGTATGAGTGAGTGAGTGAGTGAGTGAGTGAGTGAGTGAGTGAGTGAGTGAGTGAGTGAGTGAGTGAGTGAGTGAGTGAGTGAGTGAGTGAGTGAGTGAGTGAGTGAGTGAGTGAGTGAGTGAGTGAGTGAGTGAGTGAGTGAGTGAGTGAGTGAGTGAGTGAGTGAGTGAGTGAGTGAGTGAGTGAGTGAGTGAGTGAGTGAGTGAGTGAGTGAGTGAGTGAGTGAGTGAGTGAGTGAGTGAGTGAGTGAGTGAGGGAGGGAGGGAGGGAGGGAGGGAGGGAGGGAGGGAGGGAGGGAGGGAGGGAGGGAGGGAGGGACCGAACGAGCGAGCGAGTTCAATTATTCATTCATTCGTTCGTACCCAGGCCTTTGACCTTTTTGCATCTGCTGTGCACTTCATTCCAAGCTCACCCGCACGACACGATTCGCCTGCCTCCATGGGCATTGCATAGATATATGCCGATAACCCACGCTAGTAACACGGATCTGATCAGATGGCACGCGCAGCGGCAGACACCAAAGCGAAATAAAAAAAAAAGAATTCAAAGTAAAGAAGCAACTGAACACCACCCAAACAGCATCATCAGTCGATACCATTAGGTTATGCTACCGCAGGCGTTCATGGATCCAATATCAATTTTTTCACCGCTGTGTAAGTACCAAGAGTTGGGAAATAAATAAGGCAACAGCACTGTGAGGCTCCCCGTCCTGGCTGCTGCATTTCAGTGGCGCCATCTCAGCGACCGCAGAGTTACCCGATCCGTTGATTCGGGTCGGTGCTCCGCGCAGCGCTACATCGCTGCCAGCAGTGGAGGCGGCGGAGGGCAAGCGCGTCCCGCGTGAGCCATCCAAAACACACGTCTGCGCTCGACGGTACACAGCGACAGGCGGCGCCCAGACCGCAAAGTGTGCAACCGACCACTCCTCCGATTTCCGCTACATTAAATTAGTTAGCACGTGGGAGCGGTCGAGGGTGCTCCCAGAAAGGGAAAAAAGTTTTGACAAAAGTGCCAGTAAGCGGCGATAGTTTGTATGCGAGTGAGTGCCTCAGCAATCTTAGAAGCTAGCGCAGGCTGGTGCAAAGTTATGGCTCTCGTGCGCAGATGAAGGTTTTATCCCGGTGCTTTAAATTAAACGCGAGTGGAAGGGAATGTTTACGTTGTGAGAACTTCGTCATTAATTTCCCAGATGGTGACCCGAGTGAAGAAAAAAAAAAAGAAACGTAGAGTTCACCCTGACAACAGAATTCCGCCTTGACGTCTTTTTTCCGGGTTTCTTAACTGGCACCAACCACGCTACGATAAATCCTGACGAGTCCTCTGTTATGTCATGCATATATTAATGACGTCAGCAGCACTTAAACACTCCGATTTATCATTTAGTGAGGAGTCAAGGGAAATACTGTCCGCCCTCTGCTGGAAGAAGGTCGGCGGCGATAGGAGGCTGGGGGAGAGGGAGAGGGAGAGAAGGAGGGGAACAGGAGGCGAAAGAGATTACTTAATAATGCTGCTTAATCACGTACCTTGCCAACTTAGTCCCCGGTGTTTCGGGCCGCCGACGAAAGAATCTCGACTTCCTGAAAGTATGCGTCAATCTTTTAGAAGATAAAAAGGCAGGGTCTACCTGAACAGCAATGAGTTTTATTGATGTAAAGTATAGATGCGAGTGTTTTAAATGCAACTACAGCATTCCAAAGGCAGCATATTTAGATGAAAAGTAGAATACACAAACTCACGATGGTTCATTGAAGAATCTCCCATAAATGAAGCAGCAATTACATCGAAGAAAATCCGGGCGGCAATCCGCGATA